>NW_024882040.1:437500-456174 GCF_019059575.1 Amphibalanus amphitrite
CTCTCTCTTCCCTCCTCCCTCCCTCGCTCCCTCGCTCTCTTCCCTCTCGTCCTCATCTTCCCCTTTAACCCTCCCTCCCTCCCTTCTCTCTCAATTCCCCTATATGTCTGTAGTCTGTCTATATAGTCTGCCTGTATAGTCTGTGTTCGAGAGAAAACGTGCCGTGCCGTGGAGCGACGGCAGCGCGCGGCGGGCATAGCCGAGCCTCACCGTCCACGTGGTCCTCTCGGGCCCGCAGGGGTCATCTGGAGCACATATTTGTGCTGACCGGCCCCAATGCGCCGGGCCGGCCGCCGCCGGCCGGCTCGGCAGTTCGCGGCGAAACGACGACGACGGCGCGGCTCCGCCGGCGCGACGGCGCCGGTGTCGTACGATTCGATTGACGTGCAGTGTGTGACGAGTAATCCAGAAATAGACATTCATCAAAGAACTCTTTTGGTCCTCCGGTTAATGAAACGATACGATCAGATACGCAATTCTGAGTGAACTGGACGATTACACGAACACTTTGGTCTGCCGTGCCGGATCAGAGTGAACGACCACGAATCACACGAACATTTTTGGTCCTCCGGGCCGGATATATGTGAACTAGTGAGTGAATGGACGTACAGTCCGACGCGAGTGCAGTGATCGAGTGATGTCGGAAGCGAACTCCGACGCGAAATCGACCGCAAAGGCGGTCGCACGGTGTGACGCTAAATCTACGCGCAGCTCGCAGGCATGTCATACCCGCAGCGAGACCTTCGGCAGCGGAGCGTCGTCCACCATCAGCGCAGCCCACCGCCGAGCCGCGCTAAGCAAGCTCGCAGCGGAGCAAGGCCAGCGCGCGGCCGCGGCAAAGGCGGAGCTGACACGGCAGGAGGCGGAGACGCAGGCGGAGCGGGCGCGGCAGGCCTGACCGAAGGCCTGAGCGACCGTCTCGGCATCTCTGGACCCATTGACAGTTTGGTCCTGAGTACCATAAACGGAAGTGAAAGACTCAGATCACGCCGTGTGTCCTTCGTGATCGAGCCTGTCAGCAGCGGTGGCACACGTCACGAAATACGGAACGCCCAAACGACGCCGGCGCTGAGTGTGTCAGATCACGCCATGGACTGGTCACGGGAGAAGGGCAAATGGCCTCATCTCGCTGACCTGGATCTGCCGAGTGCGACTCGAGGTCCAGTAGAAGTACTTCTGGGCGCTGACGTCATAGAACTGATCGTGGCACGTGAGGTGATCGACGGACCACCGGGTGCGCCGTGCGCCGTGAGAACACTGCTCGGCTGGACGGTCACCGGCCGCGCGCCGGACCAGAACCTGCCAGTCAACAAGGACGTGCACCATATCCGTGTCAGCGAGGAAACCCAGGACGTTTCGGAAGTGACTCGATGGCAACACGTGCCAGGGTCACTGAACTCATCGAACATAGGCAGCCGAGGCTGCTCGATGGCTGAAGTGGCACCGAGCGGAGAGTGGGGCCAAGGTCGCGCCGTCCTGTCGCGCCGTCCTCAGGACCGGCCCGCCGCGCCGCCCCGCCCGACAGAGCGCCCGAGAGACGAGGAAACGGCCGAAATGAGAGCACCAGCCTGCGTCACCAGGGGAGCGGAGCCGGCCATAAACCCCAGCCGGTTCTCATCGTGGCTCAGGCTGCTGCGTGTGACAGCGTGGGCGCGCCGTTTCGCTCACAACACCCGCAGCCGGGCAGCAGCCGATCGGCAGACGGGACCGCTGACTGCGGAGGAGCTGAGGGAGGCTGAGCGCGTCTGGCTGCTCAGCACACAGGCCGAGCATTTCGGCGATGATATCGCGGCTCTCCAGCACCGAAGGCCGCTTCCCTCGAACAGCCAGCTGCACCGGCTTAACCCCTTCCTGGACTCGAGCGGCCTTCTACGAGTCGGGGGCCAGCTGTGCCACGCTCAGCTAGACTTCAAGTTCAAGCACCGGGTGATTCTACCTGCACGTGGAGACATCACTCGGCTGATAGTCACCGATCGACACAAGAAGCTCGCCCATTCTGGTACAGAGCACGTTCTGACTCACCTGCGGCGCCAGCTCTGGGTCATCAGTGGCAGAGCCGCTGTGGAGCGATACACACCTGCCTGCATCCCGTGCCGGAAGCGGTCAGCCCAGCCAGCGCCGACGCCGACGAGTGACCTACAGCCTTCCAAGTGGGCAAGCCGGCCCCGGGCCGCACCTCCAGACGCTCACCACACGGGTGAAGTGACGCGCAGACCCGGCAGACGTGCAGCTCGGTGAGTTAGTGCTGGTGACAGATGACAATCTGCCTCGCGGGCACTGACCAGTGGGGCGAGTGGTGAGCGTGTTCCCTGGGGCCGACGGTCGAGTGCGGGTGGTAGAAGTGGCCACCGCCACTGGTCGTTACAAGCGGCCAGTCTCTCGTCTCTGCCGTCTCGAGTGCGACGGTGACGAACAGTAAATGGCCTCAGAGTGACAATGCGCGCGCGTGAGACGACTGAAGTGAGTCGTTTACGACCGCTCTGTGCCGCCGATCAGTGGCGTAGTCTGGACATCTATTAGTGTTTACTGCGTCCGTCATTCGCGGTGCTAACGTGTGCGTGTGCGAGAATGAGTCGTTCATTCTGTGCGCCGGTCATTTGTGTTTGGTGTTTAGCCATTAGTCAACAGCTGTGAGCCGTCCGACAGTCGCCAGCGTTCACACTGTCGCAGTGTCACTCCTGGCTCATTTAGCCGGTTGGTCTTGTACGAGTTAGAAGTTTACAGCCTTAGAGTGTAGCAACCTTAGATCGGGACCGACGCGCGGCGCAGCCGACGTAGTTTACAGTCTTAGCTTTAGTGGTCGTTTATTGCTGTACGATACAGACAGAGACACTGCCTGCGAGCAGCTGTTTGTTGTTTCGCTAATGTTTTCTCTCTCTTACGTTTAGAATTTCCGCGAGCGACGCGAAAATTCGGGCCGGCCATGTTCGAGAGAAAACGTGCCGTGCCGTGGAGCAACGGCAGCGCGTGGCGGGCATAGCCGAGCCTCACCGTCCACGTGGTCCTCTCGGGCCCGCAGGGGTCATCTGGAGCACATATTTGTGCTGACCGGCCCCAATACGCCGGGCCGGCCGCCGCCGGCCGGCTCGGCAGTTCGCGGCGAAACGACGACGACGTCGCGGCTCCGCCGGCGCGACGGCGCCGGCGTCGTACGATTCGATTGACGTGCAGTGTGTGACGAGTAATCCAGAAATAGACATTCATCAAAGAACTCTTTTGGTCCTCCGGTTAATGAAACCATACGATCAGATACGCAATTCTGAGTGAACTGGACGATTACACGAACACTTTGGTCTGCCGTGCCGGATCAGAGTGAACGACCACGAATCACACGAACAGTCTGTGTCTGTCGGGATGTCGGTCGGTCGGTCGGTCGGTCGGTCGGTTGGTCTGTCGGTCGGTATGTCGATTTGTCGGTATGTCTGTATGTCGGTCGGTCGCAATGTATGTTAGTATGTATTCATTATGAACAGATCACATAACTTTTCCGCCCTACCTATTTTGCATAGCGATAATAGCGGGTTAAACTGTGTTTCGAATTTTTTTGTCAACCATGCGGGTCATGCTTTGAGTTGGCTTCTTGTCACTGGAATTGATAATGAAGTATTTTTTCAGGTGTTATCCTGCGCGTCATCCGTTCCCGATCCTCTTCCACTTCATTCTCTGAAGTGCAAAGGTAAAACTTTACACCCTTTGTTATTTATACTTGTGACTTATTTCCTCTTTCATGTCTTACAGGGGATAATTTCCACCTTGATATCTTCCACTTTCCACCATTTTTCATTTGTGGCTCGACGTTGCGTTACAAATGTCGAACATGATTGTTCCACTTATGGCGTTATAATTCAGAAGTAGTTGATGGCTTCCTCGATGGGTAGTGTTTTGTCCGTAAAGTTTTCTCTGAATCCCACAACTTCAAGTGTTTTTCTTTGGAAGATGGTCATTAATGTAATTTGTTCTCGATGTAGACCTAACCACTTTATATTTCTTTCTCAAATATATTTTTTGTGAATGTCCAATAGTTGCGTTTATAAAATACTACAAATGATATGCCATAATTTGGCGTGCTGCGGAAGTATCTGTCAAAGATTGCTTATTAAAGCAATTGGTAAATACTAGTTTGACAGCGGTGTATGCTTAGCAAATGTCATTTTGACAACCCAAGCTGTCGACGCGCCAGAAAGCACCAATTAATAACATAATGATTCGACTGTGCATTTGCTGAGGTTTGTTACCGAAGTTTTTCAACGTGTCTGTTACAGAGGATGATCTCTGGAAATCGGCATTCGACTCCGGCAATATAATGATACTCATCAAGGAGGGTGCAACTAAGGTGAGGAAGAAATTAATGGCTATAGTTTGGTAGTAGATATCACATGTAGGTAGGGCTGCGGAGTTGACAGATTTTTGGTGCTTCCGACTCCGACTCCGACTTCCAAAATCAACTCCGACTCCGACTGTAACTTCGACTCCGGACATTGTTCAAAAAGTGGCCACACAATGAAAGTAAAGTTCATGTCGGAGATGCTTTATCTTACCTGAATCGACCATTGGTGCGTTCCAAGGCTTTAAATGATTGCAAATACACTTTTAAATAGTTTGCAGAGCTTACAATAACTTTTGGCGCTGCCATATCCAGCTGCTTTTTCAATGAAAAACGCTCGCTCAAAACTCGGCGTATGTTGTAAAATAATCTGAATTTGATAGGTTATAGAGCATAATGCTATCAAGAAAACGGGTGTAAGGCAGCATTTAATCCTCGTCCTGGCAGGTCATTTCCCATACCGCGGCCTGGCAGGGGGTCGATGCCACTATCCCTCTCTGGCGTTTCGAAACTAGGCCTCGTAGCGCTTCGCAACAAAAAACAGTCTATTGCTCTCAACGAGTACTCGCGACTGATGGTATATTTCTTGGCCCTAGGTCAATATTTGACCCAGTTATTGAAGGTCAAAGGTCAACTTACGGGAACAGCTAAATTTTCCAAATTGCTTAGCCAATATGAGCGAAACTATGAAGGATAGCGACATGAAACTTTCACGACCGTGTTTCTCAACGAATTGACAACAAAATGATGCTTAGGTGACTGCATTCCAGTCATCACTGGCGTGACGTTTTCCTCGGGAACACGGGAGGTCACACCCGCCGCCGGCGAGGACGGTCGAGAATATCGAGAGCTTTCCAGCTAACTCAACATTGGCGCATCTGTGAACGATATAGACTTGCAACTTTAAGGAGCGTATCCCTCAGTCAAAAAGCTGCAAAATGGCAAATTGTTGACTGGATTTGCGCTTTGACTGACGCTACGAATCCCCGGAAATCCGCCGGGTCATATCAGCCGGCCCGGTGAAAACAGAGTTTGCAACTGATGCAGCCAATATTGGTGTATTTATGAAAGATATAATGCATTTTTTTACAATCGTGTTCCTCGTCAATTAGTCACAAGATTCTGTATATGATAATTACACTTTTACAATATCTCGGATATCCTACAATATTCTGTTCGACTTCTTCTAAGTTCAATCTAGGTAATTGATCTGAATTGGCTTTGTAAAGGCCAACGAATATTTTTGAAGGCGTTTAGGTGAAAATTGAACCACAGATTCGGATTCAGGGCCTCGAGAATTATCAAAAGCTGCGCAAAGGATGCACCAGAGGCTATGACAAATTTCAGCACTTATCCGACGTTCGGCGCGCATCGCAAAAAAAAAAAACAGGGAGGGGACGCATCGACCCTCCCCCCCCCCCCATATGCCAGGGGGAGGGTTAAGCCATGAAGTGTTAACTCCGACTGCGGAGTCGGAGTCGGTAAAATTTTGGTGACTCCAACTCCGACTCCGGGCAAAACTGTCGACTTCGACTCCGCAGCCCTGCATGTATGCATTGTTTTGGCTGCAAATGATAGTGTATTTCACTGTCCTTTTGCTTGTACTAGCTGAACACCGACGATGTTGTTATGCTTATGGGTTTTCTAGGGTATGGTGTGAATGTGAAATTGTTGTGAACTGAAACGTGGTGGTTCGGCGGTGTCATACGTGCACTTGCGTGGTGATCATACTTGAACGGTTTACTCCGTTCTAGTAGGGGCAAAATCTGGGCAAGAGCTGGCCCACTGCACAGTGGGGATTTTTCCGATCTAGCGCCTATTAATTCAAAAAATCTTTTTTGGATTTTTGTTTATTTTTTTGTGTCAGTAGGGCTAAGAAATGTCTGAATTTTTCATATATGGCATTGTTTTATCTGTATGTCCACAGCAAAACTAGGAAAAATGCGCCCAAAGTTCACACTCATGCGTGATTACTCAATGGGCTCAGCAAGGCCCGAAAGTATAGCTCAATTTCATTGTCCTGTCCTGTTGGTTTTAATCTTGCGAGGTCTTAAAGTTGCATATCATCTGAAAGGCACCTTTATTAGGAATGGAATGGCAAACAGAAAGTATGCCACAACCTTACTAAGGTCACAAAAATGCCCTTTACAAAAAACCCTTACAGACACCATATTGAAGGAATGGTATTCTAAATAAATGTAGGAAATCAACAATGTTCTCCACACTTTTCCACTCCGAAATATATCATATCGAATTCGCCACTTTCTCCTGCACAAGACAACGCCTAGTTTGGCTGCCGAAACTTGCCTGAACACGGAATATTCACATTAGAGTATCTTAACACCCCACTCGAGGAGCGCTAGGGCAAACAGCATGTTCCGGACATAGGCGAATAATTTTACTTCGTGATTTATATGATGCATATTTTCTGAGACACATTCATTAGGAATAGGATGACAAGCGTAAATTATACATACCGTAACCTTATTAACCATCGCACTTGTGGGGAGGGGGAGGGGGAAGGGGTCGGATAAAACCCCATGGTTTTCCGCAAATTACTCGCGCAAAAAGCGGCCGATCGCGCAGAAACTTTCGGTGCCCTCGAGATCATCAATTTTACATCTAACCTAAAAATTTCATGACTCTGACCCAACTGACCTTTGACCTGTGGCATATTTCTCGAGACTATGTTTGGCCGGAATCGCGATTCGGCGTATGCCAGCTCACATTATCCGCGGTTTCCAGTCTTTTTTGTGGTTTTAAACGTTCAGATATGTGAAATGATGTTGGTGCTATGCATAATGGTGGGTGTCAAGGTCACGTGAAGGTCAAGTCAAGGTCATTGACCTTTTGATGACCTTGGTCCACTTTTTCGAGTTTTACTTGTTTCTAGGGTAGTTTTTGGTGCTGATTTCGATTTTAGCAGCCATTTGAATATTTACGAAGTAGTTCTGGTGCCTTCGTTCCATGTTACGAAGCTATCAGTAGTAGGTGACACTTCTATGGATGGCCGGCAGGACGCCTACTAGTTGATCTAACCTGACCTGACCCGACCTGGCCTAAATGCATAAATACATCGTCTGTGATCAAAACTAACATGAAATTCGTGATCAGCACCCCAAAATACCCCGTAACACCCTAACTTTGCGAAGTTTCAAGAGGTCTCGATTTCCCAACTTTAGTTGGGTCATTAAACTGACTTGGAAAGTCAGCTTATGACTTTGGACTTTGAAATTGGATATATTCGGCCTCATTTCGTCATAGGCAGCACGCTTGACTTTTCCGCGAAGCTCTAGCTTGATCAGGGGCCAAACGGCTGAGCGGGGGGTCCAATTGAACCCCCTGTACTATGTTGATTATGCACATTTACAGGTAAAATTCTCACCAGGACACACCAGCCAACATCTGTGCACAATCTGGCTACAATTCTACCTATGGTTTGCTCTCTACGAATAAATACGTGCTAGATCGGAAAAATCCCCCACTGTGCACTGGATGGGACTGAATTCTCATGAGACTAGTTATAGTCCTGAAAAATCATGACGTGGTTACCGGGTCCATCCTTCATGACGTGTCATCTTTGGGCAAGTAGCGAATAGTGATACCTTAGCCCGCGCCGTGCCGGAGTGGTCGGATCCTCCCGCGCTGGGCCGGGGGAAGGGTGTTTGAACTCCCCCTCTAACTCTGCTCCTGAGCCACGTAGCGAGATGCCGCAGGCGGCGTTCGAAAGCTCGTCAAAATCGTGACTTCAGTAATTCGGTCATTTTTAAGGTCAGATCAAAGGTCTGGTCACAAGAGGTCATCGAAGATCATATGTTAGATTTTTGCACGATTTAGATAATTTACCACTTGAGACGTTGTAGCTCGTAAACCAGAAGAGTTAGAGCGGTATGGAAAAAAGATGACGGTAGCCCATTTATTTATTTATTTATTTATTTGCATAATCGCCAACAGAGCAATCTCCACTTACAGGCGAAGTCATAGGCCTAAAATTAGTAAATCACAAAAAACAGCACAACATAAAATATAATACCTACTGAGTACAATAGTACCTACCCTACACGTATAAAAATATACAGTAAAAATGCACACAATAAATAAGCAAAGTACAGCCCACCAAGTACCTCAATAAGAATAAGAAGCATAATAAAAGCCAGTAAATCTATATACCTTAACTATAGTAAGTGAGCCCAGGCTAAAAGTAAAACACATTGTACGTAAAGTGTAAACTATGATAAACTGAGTAAAAAAAAAAAACGTCTCATTTACAGCTCTATCTGTGGTTAGTCGTCTGATTTGAGCTCAGGTCAACCGTTTAACATCCAGGAATCGTAAATTGCCAAAATGACTAGACAAATACAGCTAGAACAACATTTCAAGCACCATTTTATTCCTCGTCGAGATGCGCCAAATAATATATAATATGATCTCAAAAGGTCAAGTTGAAAATTTGGCCTCAGGTCATGGCCTGAACCGAATAGGCCATGTTACATATCCGTCTATTCGTCTCATGAAGACAAATATATTGAACTTGTTTTGGAGTCTGTATCTTGCCTGATTCTAAAGTGAATTAAAAAAAAACTGTCGCTGACTTATGACGACGTCACATGACCTCCGGTGCTCAGTGCAGAGGTAAACGGTGCATATCGGTCACATGACCTCCGGTGCTCAGTGCAGAGGTAAACGGTGCATATCGGTCACGTGACCTCCGGTGCTCAGTGCAGAGGTAAACGGTGCATATCGGTCACATGACCTCCGGTGCTCAGTGCAGGTATCGGCTAAACGGTGCATATCGGCTCGAATGGCTAGCGTATATTTATTGTGACACATTTTGACTGTTTGAGATGTTTTTGACGCGGAACAGAATAAATTTAAATTTCGCCCATTGACTTATAATGTGGAGGTCGCAACATTGACCTGACCTTATGTCAGATATCGAAAATCCGAGGTATGCGTTTTGTGCATCCTATAACCCTAAAGGATTGCTGAAGGTTTGAAAGTGACCGAACAACCCCTGTAGCCAGGGCGCGTGTTAGAATTTTCGGTGAATTTTTTCGGTGATTTCGGTGATTTTTCTGTGATTTTTCGGTGATCACTTAACTTGGTCTGGTGACCTCATCTTTGATGACCTGGGGCTACAATTTTCACAAACTATGCGAAAATGATGTATGATAAGCTGTGCCAAGAAACGGTGGCGCTGCGCTTTGCCGTTTTTTAGATATCGACGAAAAAGATGAGGGGCGTGGTACATACCCAAACACCGCCCGCCCGGCGCGAGTGAAAAGTAACGATACCTTGAAATAATGATAAAAGGTCACTACATTTGCACCTTTTGGAGTTACGTGAGCCTACCAACCTCCCAATATTCGTGTTTTTACTTGTGGGAGATGAGATGGCGAGGGTGACAGAGTGCACCCCCCCCCCCCTCCAGAACAAGTGATTCTCAGACCCCTCGTATTGACTCGTTGATGTTTTTAATGTGCCAATCAATGTTGTTTTTACAGGATGAAGCACTGGCGGCAGTCAAGGTCACGTTTCCGTCGGACGAAAAGGCTGAGGAGAAAGGTAATTATTAAGATTAGTCTGAGGTATTATCCAGTTCAGCTATCGCGAAATTTGGCAAAATATGTAGTATCGTATCTAGGTTTACATTTGAAGTTCGATAGTTTGTATATTCAGTAAAACGCAATACCGCGAATGAAAGCCTTTCAAAGTCGATGGGTTAAAACAGCGTGTAAATGCAGCCTTCAGTAATGGTTAACTTTAAGGTTTGACTTAACCGCAGGTTACGCTCTGATGTACGAGCGTGATAAGCCTTGCACACATGATGTAATGTACGTTTGAAAATGTCCCTGTTGGGCACTACCACGTTCGTACAGCCAGGTCACACGTTCGTTAGTCGTCTCCCCTACCGGTACGCGAGTTGGCGTTCGAAATTTTGCTAAAATGAATTTCATGTTAAATGTGTATTGAGCTCAAATAAATCCAATCCAATCAGTCCGTTTAAAGTTATGGGTCATTAGAAAAGAATCCCGTCATTAACGTCAAAGATATAAGACTCATGGTATCAAATAATCCCTATGTTCACAGGTGGTACTGCACGAGGCCGGCGCATATGCCATATGTGCGGATTTCACTTTAAGGACTCCAGGATAGCACAGCACTTCCGGCGACGTCATAAGATTACCGATCCTGCCAGCCTTAAGTCGGTGAAAGAGGACATGAAGAGATTTTCAAAGGAGCTTCTAGAAAAGTAAGTCGAGCTCATTTGCGTCTTTGTCTCCTATTTTGACAAAAAGTGATTTAAAGTCTTATTTTAACTGATGCCTTCCGGTCTTGTTCAACATCATTTGGCTCATTTGTCCGTGTTCTGTGTGAGAGCGATACGAACACCTGGTTTTCGTGGTAGAACGAAAGCAGGCGACGTGGAGTGGTGTCCTTACACAACTTGCCACACATATGTTCCGTATGATTTCTGAAACTTGGTCTCCAAGTCACTATGGTATCTTCGCTGGCTCCGGCTTGAGCCACTGCCTCGCTCATACCGCCGTTTACACACCTAGATGCAGGGCACATGGGTATCGTTCCAATCGGCAGCTGTCAATTTTAGAACGTCCACCGATGTCTCGTTTGGTCGCTTACAAACTGACTTAATTAAGGCGATGGATTGCAGCTGTCATGTATGCTGCATGCAATGACGAATAACGTTTCTTTTATAGGAAACCAAAGATGCCGGAGAAGTTGACGTGCGCCGAGTGCGGAGCTCAGGTACATCACCTTATGCTCCACATGAAACGGTACCACAAGGTCACAGATCGTGCAGCGAGGAAGACTGCTCGGGACGCAGCATTCGCCAACGAAATGGTAAGTGTTGTGCATACTGGCTGTGTATTGAGGTCAATTCCATGGTGTCTTTAGATGTGTCGGTTACAAGAAATAGAATAAGCAAATAGATTGCCCAACACAAGCGTGGGTTTAACCGGCGCCGGGCCGGTAATCTGATCGTCCGCGCCGGGTTGGAGGGGGGTTGAACTCTTCCCCCCCCCCCCCCATTCGGCTCCTGATCTACGTAGTGAGATGCCACAGGCGGCGTTCGAAAGGTTGTCAAACTCATGACAAAGCAATTTTGTCATTTTTAAGCTCAGGTGATCAAAGGTCCCGCAGATGGTTCTGTAGCTCAGTCGGTAGAGCGTTGGACTCCGCGTGGTGAGAGAACGCGTCCCGGTAAGAAAGGTCCAGGGTTCGAGGCGCGACGGGCGCTTGCTGTTTATGAGCCTCCTGGCGGGTATGGTTACGGTTGGTGGCAGGCCGTAGCCAGGTGAAGTCAGTGAGGGGACCGGCCGTGCGCGGCTATGTGCGTACATTAAACATTCGGCTCTAAATTCTGCCTTAGAACAGGAATTGCGCGATCGGAGGGTAGAGGGCAGGGCCAACGCAACAAGCTTACATAGCCTATGGGGTATCCTTTGAGCAACTTTTGGTGCAAAAAATTGACCGGGTCATGTCAGGTCACGGAGCTATGACGTCACAAGAGGTACAATGTCAGGCCATTTTTGCGAGAAAAGGCGAATTAGAAGGCGATATCGACCACGACAAGGCTTCTTTTGACTGTTTTTGGTAATAACTAACTTGTAGGACACCACCACAATACCCTTTAACCTTTTGGTCAAGGTCAGGTCAGTGACCTAGCTTGACGCTATGATAAGTTCATGTGTTGTTTATGTCTATAGGGGTTTCTGGGGGTCCTGAATTCATATCCGCTATTCATTTGAGACACCGTCGCTTCATTTCTACGTCAGCGCAAGCAGCAGCGAGCTCCCAAAGTCGCTAGCGGCCGGCCGGCCGGCACCGACGCTGCGCGGCGGGCGTGACCTGGCGCTCTTCCTGGGGTTATGCAGCGACAGGAACCGTACAAAAGCGATCAATTATATATCAAAATGATGCCAATTGTCCATCAAACACGATGGTAGAGGTTTCATGGCGATATCTGCCATAGCTGCGTCGCCATTGTTTGTAACGTTGAAAAACGTCGATTTCCCAGAAAATTGACTTTTGACCTGTCATAACTAGGTCAAATGTTGACCTAGGGTCAAACAATATACCACCAATCGCGAGTACTCGTCGAGAGCAATCGAATGTTTTTTTTTTTCGCGAAGCGCTACGACGCTTAGTTTCGAAACGCCAGGGGGGGGGGGGGTCGCATCGACCCCCCCTGCCGGGACGTGTTATGGAAAATGCCCTGCCGGGGCGAGGGTTAAGGTGAACGGTTTGCCTTCAGGGATAAAAAAAGCAAAAATGGCCATTTTTGTTTCTAACCTAACTTCTAGATAGATGCAGCTAGAGCCACATTTCAAACAACAATGTACTTCTCTCATGATGTGTCGAATGGTATATAATTTGACATCAACAGGTCGCGTTAAAAATCTGACTTCATACCCGGGTCATGACCTGACTCGAATAGGTCATGTTGCATACTGGTCGATTCGTTAAGTCAAGACACATAGAACTTGTCGTGGAGTCTGTATCTTGTCTCAATTAAAGTTATTGGCAAAAAACTGTCGGTGACTTATGATGACGGCACATGATCTCCAGTGCTCAATGCATGGGTTATCGGTGTACCTGTCAACTTGAATGGTTAGTGAGCATTTGCTCAATATTATAAAAAAAAAAAATAAGACAAATATTACAGCTTTGTTTGCAGTGAGACTGTATAGCCGGGACCAAATCAAACCATATCAGCCAGTTAGAACCCCTAGTACTAATAAGCTTGTATGATTCAATTTGCTCCTGGTGAAAAAGTTTTACTTCAAATGAAGCCCTAATTTTTTCTTATTTTTTCTATAATATTGCACTCAGATTTTGTTTTTGTTTGTTTTGTTGGGATAAAGCTCCTTCGGCCCTATTAGACCATTGCGGAGCTATGGGACTTTAGGTTTAGGGAGTGACAGTGGTCTGGTTATTTGCCACCGGATGGGTGAGCCGCCGCAGCCCAGCTGACCCAGGTGGGGTGCAGGGTCAGAAAAGTGGGCAGTTTCTCAATTTTTCTGAACTTGGAGCTTTTCTTTTGCAAAAAAACTTTGACCTTAACCCGGCAGGCGGTGGGCCTCCCGGCCACCTTCCGCGCGGTGGGGGGGGGGGCATTTCCCCCCCCCCGTATCTCTGAAACTACTGGACGGATCCGGAAAATTCAAACGGCGTTCGATAGCCCTGTCAAATTTGTTGAGGGAAACCAAGTTTCATTGACCTCGGGGTCACCGATGACGTCACAGGTCAGGTCAAAGATAAAATGTTTCACCGTTCACGGGTCTTCTAGGGAAAGCGCTATAACACCGAGGAAAACGCATTTTGTCGAAAATCAGCGATAGGGCGTCAGTTGTCTAGTACATATGTTGCTATTAGAGGTCACTGGTCATACCAGGTCAGGTCACAGGTCAGGTCACCAAGGGTCACCACATGAACCCAGCCTTACTAAGGTTGTGTGGTGCATGTTGTATGGCCAATTTTTTCATTTCCAACTCAATGGTGTTGGTTATGAGACCATCAGGTACAGTTTAGGTCACTTTCGGGATATTTTTGCACAAAATGGGTATCGATTCGATGCAGCTCGTCACGGGGAGTCTAATGGTGATCGTTGTTTTGCGCTACGAGGTCTAGAATTGCTAAAAATTGAGTTTGAAAATTTGACGTCATCAATTTTAAAGTTTTTTCGCTATAACTTGGCCAAAAAAGAGGTATCGATCTCAAATTTCGTATGTAGATAGAAGGCGGTATTAACTATGACATATATTCCGTTTTTTTTTTTTAATTAAAAAACTGGATTTTTCTGTTATTATATTCAAAAACCTTTTTTGATTTTTGGGGGTCAAAATCCAAAAATTTCAAAAAATCCGAGATAGCAGTTTTGTAGCCATGTAAATTCTACACTTTCTATGTCTGAAACATTTTTCTGTATCTCTAAAGCTGTAGGCCTGACAGCTCTTCCCGCGAAACCTTTTTTTGGGTCGAAAATGGCAAAAATGACGTCAATCCGACGTCATTAGCGGCCAACCTATCATAGCCTTTGGAATTTTTTTGGTCACAATGTGCAATAGCTGTTCACGGGAGGGTATTGAAAGTTTGGTGACGATCGGCGCAGCGGTTCTGGAGATATATAAAAAAAAATTAAGGGAGGGGGGGGGGGCAAAAAAATCCCCCCCCCCACCGCCTGGAAGGTTAAAGAATTGATTTTTTATGAATTGATTATTTGAATTGATATTTATAGTCTGTAACAATGTCGTTACCCACTTAAAACAATGGAATTTATCCTGAAATCTGAAGCTAGCATCGGTCTTATCTGTGATGTCCAGTCAACATAATAGTTCTGATTGTTTCTGCCTTAAAAAGCTGTTCTTATGGAGGCATCACATTTGAATGTATATGTGATGGCAACACATATGGTAGTTGCTACACCACCTTCAAAATTTATTATGTGGGGATGTTAAATTTATTCTTTGAACTTAGGTCATCAATCCACTTTTCTGACACTGGTGGGGTGCCCCACGGGCATCCACCATCCATGGGACAACCCCACAAGGGGCTACCGACGGGCCGCGATACGGTCACCCGGGGTCGGGGTATGCTCTCTAAGAGCTGCCCCAGTTAGCCCCCTTCCGGTGGCACCAGCCCGGAGCACGAAGGGCGGCGGGAAAGACGAGGACATGACGCCACCGAGCTGATTGTACTTTGAGGGACGGATGACGGATGATGCACTCAGATCTTAGGACATAGATATAATAAAAAAGGATACACATGTATTACATACTGTCGTCCATAGCCACTGCTGAGGTTTCAAAATGATCAAAGAACCCCTGTAGTCAGGGGGCGTGTTTGAATGTTCCGGGGATTGGGTCAGAGCTTGACCTGGTGACCTGACTTTTAATGACCTTTGGCTACAATTTTCACAAATTATGCGGGAAAGATGTGTGATAGGTGGCGCCGCCGTTCTTTGGCACATACCATGCATCTTTTCCGCAAAGTTTGTGAAAATTATAACCTCAAGCCATCAAAGGTCAGGTCACCAGGTGAAGTTAAGTGACCCAATCTCCTAAAAAATGAATACGCGCCCTAACTACAAGGGTTGTTCGATTACTTTGAAACCTTGAGCAGCTGTTAAGTGTGACAGAATGAAGAAAATGTTTCGCTCGGATTTGTTATATAGTACATACCTTTGACCCAGTCATGCCAATTTTGCGACCTCCCCACTATAAGTCAATGAATAAAATTTCCATTCATCCTGTTTCGCGTCAAAAGCATATCAAAAAGTTTAAACATGTCTCAATAAGTGTTCACTAACCATTCAAGTCGACAGGTGCACCGATAACCCATGCATGGAGCACTGGAAATCATGTGACGTCATCATAAGTCACCGACAGTTTGATTGAGACAAGATACAGACTCCACGACAAGTTCGATGTATTATTTGTCTTGACGGAAGGAATCGACGAATATGCAATATGGCCTATTCGAGTCAGATCATGACCTTGGTCTGAGGTCAGATTTTTAAACGCAACTTTTTAGGTCATATTATAACATATTATAATTTAGGTTATATCACTCGATGCGTCATGAGAGAAGTACAATGCTGTTTGGAATATGACTAGCGGTATCTGTCTAGAAGTTAGGTTAAAAAAATGGCGATTTCGGATTTTTATCCCCGGAGGCTAAACCGTTGAGCTGAGGTCAAATATGACGGCCTAATCCGGATAGGGCTGTAAACTGGCTATCGTTCTCTTTTTTCTGCGCCGTTCTAGCTCTTTTGGTTCACGAGCTACAGCGTTCCAAGTGAAATGAATATTTTAACATCGGTAACATTGTAAATTTATGACCTTTCGTGCCCATTTGTACAACTGCGCCATTCTGGATTCTTTGTCCGTCCCGTAGCTCAGTTGGTAGAGCGTCGGACTCCCGGAGGTGAGAGCCCGGGTTCGAGACGCTCCGGCGCTCGATATATGAAACTTCTGACGGGGGTGGTCCGCGCTTTGTGGGAGCAGCCGCGGCCAGTTGAAGTCAGTCGAGTGGGACGGACCGTGTCCGACTTTGATGGACATGATAAACTTTGGGTTCCAAATTCTCCCGATGACCTGGAACTTCACGATCGGATGGTAGGGGTTGAAGCTTGCGCAAAAGCTCTGCTTAGCGTGGGCTTCGACTTCGGCAATACGTCCATTCAAACATGGATCTAAATTATAAAACTATACGTCCACTGGTCTGCACCGATAGCTCTCATAAGCCTTGTTTCAGAAGTTTGACAAACAGCTCTGTTAAAGTGGTCCTTTTAGGGCTCGAGTTAATTAGTGACATTTGTGCCTGCCTCGCTTAAGCACTAGATAACTTACCACCTAATGGACATTCTCTTTTCGCAGGAATTGATGCTTCTGCGAGCGTGCACCGGCGACGAGGGACCGAAGGAGGCCACGAACACAGGCGCAACTGCTTCTCTCCTGGACAAGTTCTCTGAAAGTAAAGCTGGTTGGCGCCGCACCCCAACGACGGCCCGGCGGCAAGAAAAACAGCTTCGGTCTCTTCTGAGCGATGTGGCCGAAACCTGTGGCGAGAGAGACGCGTCAACGATTCTTCGTCTCCACTTGGACGATGTGGAAAATGCTCTTCTGCAGAAGCTCCCTAACCATCCAGCACAAGTTAAATCGACTGTAATCGCTCTACTGGAGTTCTCACGTTTCGTGAGCGTTAGGGAGCCAGACAACAACGCGGCGTGGGATGCAACGCTGCGCAGACTCGAGGTCTGGAAAAGAGACGCAACGCTCATGGACCATCACCGCCAAGCGGACCTCCAAGATCGCATGGGCGATGAGGAATATTTGCCATCAAAGGAAGAACTGACCTTACTTCGAGTCAAGACACTGGAAGAGCTCGAAAAAATGCAAAAAACTGTGATTTCTAAGAGAGGCGACGCGGTGAAGCTGAGGCGACTTCTAACTACAGCCATTCTTCTCGATAACTTCCAACGATCTGGCACTATCATCAACGCTACGTTGGCCCAATACCATGACTGTAAGGAGGGCATCATCAGGGTCAAAGAGCATAAGAGCAGGGCATCCTACGGCTCTGCCAACCTAGTGATCACGGATGTAGCGTCATACCTAGACTTCTACGTCGCTCAGGCCAGGTCTTTTTTGACTAAAGATGATCACGTGGATGAGCTTTTCCCCTCGTCGGATCCTTGGGAGGATTTGGGTCTTGTGTGTGCCATGTTTGGTGTGAGGAAGTTTAGCCCCACCATTCTCCGAAAAGCTGCATCAACGGCAGCCTACAGTGACCTCCCGGAGCTGGAACGCCGCCAGGTGGCGAATCATATGACGCATCGTCCGGAAACAGCGTTTAAGGCTTATGCGGCCAAAAACCGGCGGGCCGATGCTGTAAGGAGTGTCGAAAGGATGAAACGTGTCATGTACAGTGAGACGAGCGTGTCTGACGCGAAGGATGACGAGCGCAGCACGATACCGAGTTCTGCGGGCGCTTTGGAGCGCCAAAGCCGCGCCAGAGTTCCATTTTCTTTACGGCAGGAGATAGTCATCGAGCGAGAGGCCAGGCGTATTCGCGATAAAAATATGTTTGTGACCACTTCTGTGGTGATGGCTCTCATGGCGCGTCATAAGGCCCTCTTTGAGGATAGGAGCCCGCGCTGCGTCGAGAACAGATTGCGTACAGCAGTTCGGGGCCTTCGCACGTTCGCGAGCCGCTAAACTGATCGACGCGGGCTGCTCTGAATGCAGCAGAAGGAGAGGGGTGTATGATTTCAGTTTGCGCTTCATTGAACTACATGGAACGTGTACTATTATGCACGCATCTCGTTAGACCCCAGTGAAGGGGTGGGGTGGGGGTGTTTCGTTCGCTGGAGCCATTGGTGCAACACATGCAGTCTGTTCTCGACTCATTGAAGAATGTTTTTCGTTCGTATATTTGTGAGCCACTGACCTGCTGAAAGCAGTCTGTTCTCAATGTGAACCTAAGTTCATTGAACTACATGGAACGTGTAACATGCGCGCATCTCGTTCGACTCCATTGAAGGAGTGGGGTTGTTCCGTTCGCTGGAGGCATTGCTGTAATACATCCAGCCTGTTCTCGACTCATCGAGCAGTGTTTTTCGCCCGTATATTTGTGAGCCACCGACCTGATCAAAGCAGTCTGTTCTCAACGTGAACGCTTCATCGAACTGATACTGTATGCAAGCACTTCTTTATGAACCCAGGGGGGGGGGGAGGGGGGTGGGATACATTCAGCCTGTCGTCGTACTGGGAGGGATCCAGAGCGTCGTAAGCCTCGTCGTAGCTGCGACGTGTTGCAAAGTTGT